>NC_092818.1:18517963-18540463 GCF_023375885.2 Dermacentor andersoni
TCCGCCGCCAGCACGCCACCCCATCGTCCCGCGCAGCATTGCAAGGAAGACTGACGTTTCGCGAGGACCCGATCACCGTACGCTCTGCTACCATTGCGGAGAAGCCGGCCACATCTACCGCCGATGTTCTTATCCTGAGATGGGACTGCGAGGGTTCGCCGTCACCGCCCCATGCACTTAGGAAGGTGAACGCCCTCGTGATATCGCTGAAGAGATTATCTCGACGACATCACAACGACACGCTGTCATCCCGACGAAGCCTGGAAGCAAAGATTGTACCGACTAAAGACCTGACGACGCGACGTACCAGCCACACGTCAACGCGACGCTGCCGTGATCCGACGCTAAGACCCAACTGCAACGCAAAACAAAGAATGACCGACCTCGACGTGCTTCTCGATGGCCACGCAGTCACCGCCTTAGTGGACACAGGAGTCGATTACTCCGTCATCAGGGGATTGTTCGCCGCCAAGTTGAAGAAAGTCAAGAGTGCATGGGAAGGCCGTCAAATTCGGACAGCTGGAGGACACCTCATAACGTCGACGGGAATCTGCTCAGCAAGAATTGCAGTTCATGACCGGACCTACCCGGCAACGCTCTTTGTAATCCAACAGTGCTCGCGAGACGTAATTCTCGGCATGGACTTCCTGAACCAACCCGGCGCCATCATCGAACTGAGGTCGAAGTCGATAACGCTGTCCACAGACCAAGCGATACCGACGGAGAGGCCTTCCAGTCAGCGTGCCTTGAGTGTACTTGAGAAACACGTCAGCATTCCGCCTTGCTCCAGCAGTCATTTCCGCCGGCAGCGAAACACTAGCAGACGTAGAAGGCGCCATCGAGGGCGACTGACGTCTACTGCTCGACCGTAAAATTTGCGTTGCAAGATGGTTCGTTCAACTGCGCGGACGAAAAGCGAAAGTGATGCTGACCAACTTGAGCCAGGAGTTAAAGAACAACATGGGCACGACAATCGCATACATCGAGGAAATTGTGGAAACCAGCAATGCGTTTGTCCTCTCGAATTGTGCAGCATCTACCACGACGACCATAGCTTCCGAACTAGACTTCGACGTAAATCCAAATCTATCCGAGATAAGCAGGAACAGCTCAGAATTCTTCTCTGGCGATACAATGACTGCTTTTCGACGGCATCGAGGATTCGACAAACACCAGTTGCAAAGCATCGCATAATAACTGAAGAGTGCGCTCGACCACTCCGCCAGAGCCCATACCGGGTTTCGACGCGAGAACGTGAAGCTATAAGGCTTCACGTTCGAAATGCTGCGAAATGCTGCGCGGCGACAACATCCAGCCGTCAAAAAGCCCGTGGGCATCTTCTGTAGTCTTGGTGAAGAAAACAGACGGAACCCTATGTTTCTGCGCGGATTATCGTCTACTGAAGAAGATCATGAAGAAGGACGTATACCCCCTTCCACGCGTAGACGACGCATTAGATCGGCTCTGCAGCACTAAATACTTCTCGCCGATGGACCTCAAGTATGACTACTGGCAAATAGAAGTCGACGCGAGAGATCGCGAAAAGACCGCCTTCATCACGCCAGACAGCCTCTACGAGTTCAAGGTCATGCCATTCGGACTGTGCTTGGCGCCTGCAACGTTCCAGTGCATGATGGACATGGTGTTAGCTGGATTAAAGTGGCAGTCTTGTCTTGTTTACTTAGATGACGTTATTGCCTTCGCCGAAAATTTCGACGATCACCTTAGGCGGCTTGAAATAGTACTAGAGGCCATCAAGTCATCAGGGCTCAGTCTGAAGCTGGGAAAGTGCAGCTTCGCTTACGATGAACTTCTGTTCCTTTGCCACGTCATCAGCAGACCTGGAGTCCGCCCCGACCCGCAGAAGACAGCTGCCCTCGCAAAGTTCCCGCAGCCCATCAACAAGAAGGCAGTGCGAATATTCCTTGGCATGTGTACCTACTATCGGCAGCCCGTACATGATACGGGAGACAAGAAAAGCTTGAGCGAACTGCCGCATTTCACGTTCGATTACTCCACGGGTGCGGGCAGAGATTCTGCGTAAAGCGTGCAGGATTTGTTTGATGGTCTTCGTAACGCATTGGAACCAAGTGTTCGCTGTGCAGTTCTCGTCTAGGTGCATATCGAGTATTCGGATAGTAGATTTCCGTGTGATGGGTTGGTCACCGACGTACAGTTTAAAAGACTGCTTTTCTTCCTGCTTTCCAAAGGTAGACCTGCCACCATGAATGACGACAAACTCTGTTTTGTTTGGGGCAGTGTGTAAACCTGTTTCCGTGGCATAGGCGTGAATTATGTCGAGAGCTCGTTGTAAGACGTCCTCCTGCTCCCCGATGCACCCTTGATGCGTCCAAACGGTGACGTCATCGGCGTACACCGCGTGTTTCAGGCCCGGTACGTCGGCAAGGCGCTTAGGTAGCTGGTGCATAGCTATATTAAATAGCGTCGGTGAAATAACCGAACCCTAGGGGACGCTTACGTGGTTGGTCATATGGCACTGGCGTCGTGACCAACTTCGACTTGGTAGCTTCGCTCTTCAAGGAAACCTGCTATGAAGTTATACATCTTCCCTCTGATGCCCAGGGCACGTGCTTTGATCATGATAGTGTTGTGTGGGACGGAATCAAATGCCTTGCGTATATCCACTGCGACAACGGCTCGTGGGTGCACCGAATTAGAGTCGAGGACGTCCTGTTTTAGGCGGGCTAGCACATCCTGTGTTGATAGCCCACGGCGAAATCCATACAGTGTAGGAGCCAAGAGGTCGCGATCTTCAAGGTACTTTCGACGCGAACGAAAGTGAAGTGTTAGCATCTCCTCGTGTTAGAAATGTTCTTTGGTGAGTATGTTTTTTGCAAAGCTGTATTCAGCGATGCAGTGAGTTCGTTTCCGGGCAAACAACTGTACTGTTATGTTCCTGCATGCCTCCTCGTGGAACGTAAGGATGGATGCGATCGTCGGCATTTGTGCGCTGCCCCAAAGCTGTCGGCAATCTACACAGACGGTTTACATGCGGGAAAAGTTTTACGGCTCTTGTAGCACGTGTAGTGACCTTCATCAGCGCGCGATCCGCACGCTAATCGTAACCGGAGCGGTATAAAGGCGGCGAATTCCGTCGGCTACGTGAGACAGCCGCTTTCTCTCTATGCGCGAGGGGGAGCGCAGCGTCCTGGCGTGCGCCGGCTTTCAAACACATGAAAACTTTACATTTGCACTGCGTTATGGTAGCTGCATGTTGGCTGTTCCATAAAACACGTGCGAATAGAAAATTAACGGCGGTTTGCGACCAAACCTGCGTCAAGGGTGGGAGACGAACATGTACCTTCCGTTCAGCGTGCTAACACGAAGGAGCTAGCAATAAATCAACATCCAGGTTTGGACGAGTTCGTGTATTCATAAGGTCTCCTAAGACCGGTTACCAACCGTCCGCCCGCGCCCGTCCCGCCTTGGTGCGTTCGTTGCCCCGACCTTATCGCGCTGCGTTTAGAAAGCCTGCTAGCAGAAAGTCGTACTCTCAGTCATTCACGCCTTATTGATAAACTCTGGTAGTAATTGTCGTCACGGAAGTGGTAAGAACACAGCACTTTTGTTCTTGAGCGCTTGAAATTCTTTCGACTCACAGCAGCCTCCCACTTAGCTGCAAGCTTCTTGTCTTGCGGGGATTAATGGAACATCGTCGCGGCCGCTGGTGTTCGTGCAACCGTAGGCCGAACAGAACGCCGGCATGATCGGCCAACAACTTCAATTGATCCTGCGCACGTTAACTACCACTCTACACACACACAAAGAAAGGAATCGAGCGAGGCAGATTATGACGGCACGCACGCAGAAACAAGCGCGGTCAGGCACGGTCGCAGAGACTGTGAAGGAGCGGAACACCAGTGCTGACGTACACTATGCCGCGGTTTGCGGTCTCTGCTCGCATCGTCAGCGTCAGCAGCAGCGCGCGGCGCTCGACGGGGGGGCGGAGCGACAGTGCAATTTTAACCGGCGATTACGTCGTTCCTAAGTGAAAAATCCCGCCCAAAATTTTACGTGCATGGTTTATAAGGTTTCCGCACCCGTATATGAGCGTCTTATTGAATTCGACAGACTCTTCAGCTTCCCTACTTAACCCGTTCTACCAGCGCTAACGAACTTTGGGACTTTGCATAGCTGAACTTTGGACTTTCTTTTTTTTGGACAGTATTACTTTGGACTTTGTGGGGATTTGGAGAATTCGACGCGCCATTGCGCGGGCGCATTTCACCCATGTTCTGCAATCCTTAAGCCACATCGTCCTCACTCCGAACCAGTTGTTAGCGGTGGCGCTCCACTCGCGGTGATTCGCGGTGAGGGCGGAGCTAGTGACGTCACGAAGCGGCCCCTGGTGGCTACTGCCGTAACGGTAGCGGCTCCTTGGGACGGCGCCCGGTACGTACATGCTTCCTCTCGTCCGCCGACACCTTTGTGACTGGGACTGAGCTCACGCACGGTGCCTTTTCCCGTGTGGGGAGCGCGTACCTCGTGTTGTTCCTATCCCGACGCTAAGCCGAAGAACGGGTGCCTAGTGCTCGCGCGAGGTCGTACCAAGCCGAGCGGCACTCATCGGATGCCCAAGCCGAAGGAGATTGCCAGAGCTCTCGCGAGATGGCCCATCGGTTATCGCGAGAGCAAGTAGCATAGCCGCCGGGACTATTCCTAGCGGCGTGTCCCAGCTTGAGCCTGTGCTCTCGCAGCGACGTGCTACAGGCGCCCCTAACTGTATTTTCCGCCCTTGGTGTGGGACCCCTTTGGTTCCCCGCCGTCCCGGGACCGGGCGTTTGTTCAGAATCGGGTGCCGTTGGATACAATAAACGGTTTCCGTCTACATAGGGCAATACTGTGTTTTTGCGTGCGTCGCTCGGTAGCCCCTTGTGGCCTGAGCTTGCGCGCGCAGCGGCGCTAGAGGCCCTGTGGCTCGCTAAGCTCGAACCCGCGGTGGTCGGTACTCCTGTGAGACCCTAAGACCCCTATAACATTGTTCCTTCGTTGTTTTGTTTAATAAGTACCCTTTTGTTTTTTTTTCGTTCTCCTGTTATGTCCGTAGCATCGGGACATAAGAGGGGAGCACTGACCCGTGTATTTGTTTATCTTTTTCGAGTGACCGGTTTTCATCGCCTAACAAATGTTACCGCTCAGTGGGGGACGCGCCTGCATGTATAGGAAGTTTCTCGAATGTTATCGATGGTTCTTTCCGTTGTCTGTTCTCGCCAAAACTTCTGTAATCTGGTTGTATGCCCGCGACACGCACTACGTAGTATTTTCTCACGCGGGCACCAGTGATTACTCTGGAACCTTCGATGGCTCATGTATAAAAGCCGACGCGCTTGACCAGTAGATCAGATTTCGACGATCGCCGACCGTGCTAAGCGCTATCGCTGTGCTTTGAGAGTAACTTGCTTTTGTGGGCACAAGTTCACCAAAACGTTAGTTTCGTCATTCACAATTTTGTACTCACCGTCACCACTACGTGAGAATATTTTCCAAGCTGACGCTTGTGACGTTTTGTATTTTCGCTGGCCTGTCTGTAATTTAGTGCTTCATAACATTGTAGCACGCGTTCCTGGGCTTGTGGGTTAATTAGTTAGATATTTGTTAATTTATTCATCACTTTGACCAAAGTGGAATCGCTCTTTCATGGTAGCTACAAGAACAGCGTAGCTTGTAAAGTTTGGAGTCGAGCATGAATTAGATGGCAGCTGACCCATGCCGTCGTCCAGCTCATCCACGCTGAGGACGTTGTTGATGTGAGAGACTTGTTCTCATCGAGAACGAAGAATATGGGTTTATTTACAGTATCTACATAAGGACGTTGTATTTCATCAGTCTAGCATGACTGCGAGAGAAAGCACACTGAGGAGCCGCGCAACAGCTCCTTAAATACACTCTGTCCTCCCTAGATCCCTAGGAGAGGGAAAATGCTCGACCAGAGCCATCGTAGCCGAGCCGCCTTTGAGGGGGAGGGCTTACACACACACTTCCGCACAGGTTTCACTGCCCCCACCGAGACGAGACGGTCTTCGCAGAACTGGGTCTTGCCCTAACGATGCGCCTCTTAATCCCCGCGCTGACCCCCGCAGAGTGGCCGCCCTGGTTCTCCATTGTCTTGCGTCTTGAAAGGCGCGTGGGACGGTGCCGCCAATTAATTTCCCTCGGGAACTCCCCCGCTCCCGACAGACCAGGTCGGTGATGGCGAGTTCACTAACAAAGCCTGGTTCGCCGACCTCGTCCCGGCATTCCGGCGATGAAGAGTTGCTGACTCGCCGTATTGTCCTCCTCACACAGTCAGTCGCCGCAGCAGACATCGTGACGCCAGGAGGCTGCGGAATGACGCCTTGTCGTCCTTTCAAAGCAAGTCTCCATAGTAGACCTAGTGGCGCCGTTCGGCTGGAGACTGGCGGTCGGTTCCTAGAAAACGCCAACCCCGCTGCTGCAGCTGGCTGGGAAAACTTTGCATGTTGGCACCTCTGCAGGCCGTTCCTAACAGCTCCTCCATAGACCGCAAAATCTCGACTGTCCAGCGCTGACAACCGCTGGGCAGGAAGAGAACGGCTGCTGGCAAGGAGGTGATGCCTTGGCTTGCAGCGACCACTTGTGTAATGACGTCACCGCCCCAAAACATCCAACGAGGACAGGCAATTGCAAAACGAACCCCACAACATGGCTCTGAGCTGCACTCACTTTAGACCCGCTAGGCTTCAAAGAAGACGTAAGTGGCGAAACAAAAAATGCTGCATCGCGTACCTCAGGACCTTATTAAAGGGGTTGGGACACCAAATTATGAGGCTATAAAAAGCATGTTGTAGGCTGCTTCCGTATGCAAGGACACCCCGAACGAGGTATTGGACGCTGCAAACATTTCAAAATAATTTTATTTCAGCTCCAAAAAGTAATTAAAAACTCCTTCTCGTGGTCGAGACCCATCGCTAACGCGGCAGTTATGACGTCACAGAGGAGGA
Source organism: Dermacentor andersoni (assembly GCF_023375885.2). Classification (NCBI taxonomy): domain Eukaryota; kingdom Metazoa; phylum Arthropoda; class Arachnida; order Ixodida; family Ixodidae; genus Dermacentor; species Dermacentor andersoni. The sequence continues at coordinate 18,524,944 of NC_092818.1, forward strand.
ACGAAAATATTGACGTCATAGCACGCCAGCACAAATACGTGACATATGATGAGTAGCGATGAAATGCCGATTACGGAGCCTGCTGAGCCGAGCGACCGAGCATAGCCTCCACTATGACCGAGCTACAGGCATACAGAAATCCTTTCTTAATGCAAAGAAGGGGTAAGACGTGCAGACACGGACACAAGAGAAGTGCACAACACGAACGCCGCACGGCGGCTCGCGAACGGCAAACTGCGTGTAACACTGGCCGGCCGACTCCGAAAGGGACCAGGACATGCGGCGTTCGTCTCGTCCGCTTCTCTCCTCGCATAGTCGCATAGTTCGGCAGCTCGCAGCGGTCTCGGGTTCGCTTGGCCTTTCTCAATGTGAGGGCCCGTTCACGTTACCGGCACGGAGACTCGCCGCACGCCGTTTGCCGCTCGCGGGCCCCCGTGCCACGGCGGTTTTGCTCGCGAACGGCGAGATTTCCTTGCCGTAGAGAGGACGGGCCCGGGACCCACTTGTGCGGCAGCCGTACGGCGAAGGGGCCAATCAGCGAACGAGGAGTGGTCACTCTGGCACGGACGGCAGCCTCACCGCCTCTGATCGTTGGGCGCCGCCGATACCGTCGCTAGGCCTTTTCCGGTTCACTTCAAAGCTAAAGCTTACGGCGCTTCTGAATGAATCACCGACTATCACAAGCCGCAATATTTTTTTACCGTTGTTGTCGCTCTTCGCAATAATTATAATAATCGCGACATGCACTTCGAATCGCCAGTTGTTTACCTCTGCTGGGAGAGCACGCGTACGCGCGAGCAGACGACGCAGCATCGTTTTACGTCACTATATTTTGTGACCCACGTGACCAAGTCATGTTGCGTTTCCTCCTCTGTGACGTCATAGCATCCCCCGGCGCCCAGAAACCGAAACCGAAATCGCTCGGTATAATAATGCTATTATTAAATTATTTATCGGATATATATGAATCCCGCTGTGTGTATCGTGCTCCATGAAACATGACCCAACGTTTGAATCAACAAACGCATGAACGAAAATTTTGATGTCTCCAGCCCTTTAAAGTTTTGCATTCATCCAACCATCCATGCATTTCGCTATGCCAATTTATTATTTTTTAAAGGAATTTCGTGTTGCCAAATTGAGCAATCATGGAGGGAATCCAGCTAAATGAGACGGGATCTTCTTGGCTTAACGAAATTAACAATAACAACCCCAAAATTTAGGCGGGATGCCTAAATGCAGAATTCAAATTAGCCTGCTCAAACCATCCGCATTGCTATGCAACTTTCCCTTCTTTTATCTAACGGAGAAGTTGTGCTCTTGGAGAGTGAGGCTCCATCGGAGCAAGCGGTCATTTTTGTGTGACATTTGATTCAGCCATGTCAGAGGACAGTGGTCGGTCTCGAAAATGAACCTCGCTCCGTACAAGTAACACGACAACTTCTGGGCTGCTCAAACCAAACAAGCGCATTCCTTCTCTGAAGCGCTGTAGGCTTCCCCTCTTACAGTTAGTTTACGGATTCCATAGAGGATAGGATGTTCCTCATTATCGCCGCCGACCTGACTAAGTACCACGCTCATACCCCTGTCGCTTGCGACGCACTGAACTATGAATTCCTTTGTGTAGTCTGGCGCGCGAAGCACAGGACGAGAAACCAAGAGCGTTTTCAAACTTTGGAAAGCGTTCTCTTTGTACCTTATCCCAGTTCACGCTATTCGGTGCTCCCTTTCTGCGGGCGTCCGTTAAAGGACTTGCTATTTGCTAGTAATTCGGAATGTACCGTTGATAGTACCCCACAGGTCCCAAAAATGAACGATTGTCTGTCTTCGTACGCGGGAGTGAAAATTCTCCAATCGTGGCTGTTTTCAGCTCGACCGGCCGTCTCGTGCCCTGGCCGACAACATGGCTCAGATAAGTAACCTGCGAAGAGCCAAATCTACACTTTTCCGCTTTCATCGTTTCCCTCAATCGTGAGAACACCTGTTTTAGGTGCGATACGTGCTGTTCCCAGCTTTCCGAAAATATTGCTACATCATCAAGATACGGCAAGGCGAACTCCTGCAAGTCTTTCAGGATAATATCCATTAACTTAGAGAAGCTAAACGGCGCGTTCTTCAGCCCGAAGCTGAGTGCGAGAGGACGAAAAGTGCCTACAGGTGAGATGAAGGCGGCATAGCGGCTGACACTTTCTGAAAGGGGAACTTGCCAGTAGTCCCGCACGAGATCTATAGTTGAAACGTATTTAGCAGCGCTAACTCTTTCAATTCGTTCCTCAATGTTGGGTATCGGGTACAGCTGATCCCTAGTGATGGAATTTAACTTCCTGTAGTCAACACACGGACGAGGGTCCTTGTGAGGGGTTTCTACCAGTATTAGCGGTGACGTGTAGTCACTCTCAGCGGGCTCAATAACTCCCAACTCTAGCATGCGCTGTATCTCTGCCTTCGTAATCTCTCTCTGTGTTGGAGACACCCTGTAAGGCTTTGATCTTACGGGTTCTGTCGATGTCAGCTCTATTTCATGCGTTATTAGTTCGGTTCTACCTGGCCGATCGCTGAATCTGTCGAGATATTCCCCTAACACCCCTTTTAGCTCATCTATCTGCTCGGGTATTTGAGCGTGCGAGCTTACCGAATGTTTTACTACTTCTTCTAGGCCGATTTCAGAGTTGGAGGTCGCCCTATACTCCTTAAACTTGGTACTAGCGCCATCCTGCTCTTTGATGGTATAGTTAACGACTCCGTTCCACTCTATATACGGCTTCATCAAATTGCAGTGATATATCCTCACCTCCTTCCTGCGACCGGGCATTTTCAGAGCATAGTTAGTATCTGAAAGGTTGTGCAACACTTTAACGGGCCCGTCCCAGTGAACTTCAAGCTTGTTCTTTCTTGAAGGTTTGAGGATAATTACCTGGTCTCCGGCGTTACACATACGAAGCCTCGCATTCTTGCCGTAATAGAATTTGGCGTTCTTTTCAGTTACTCTCATGTTCTTTTCGACTAGTTCTTGGGTTGCACTTAGCCGTTCCTATAGGCTTAGCACGTATTCTACCGCTGTTGGACTCTCTCCTCTTTCCTTTCACATCTCTCTTAACATTCTCAGTGGAGAACGGAGTGCCCTACCATACACTACTTCTGCTGGCGAGAACCCTCTAGCCTTATGAGGAACCGTTCGCAAAGCAAACAAGATGACCTTAAGACAATTCTCCCAGTCGTCCTTGTGTTCGTAAGAGAGCGCCCGCAAAACTTGCTTAAGCACTGAATGCCACCTCTCTACATATTTGACTGAGGGTGATAGATGGAACTGTGTATCAACTTTACACCACACTTTTGTAAGAATGTGGAAGTCAGTGCGCTGGTGAATACTGACCCTTGATCCGCCTGAATTTCGGCTGGAAACCTAACTCGTGCAAATACTGTCAAAAACGAGTCTACTACTTCGGTGGAGCTGAGCTCTTTCAGAGGGATCGCTTCCGGAAACATTGTAGCCGGATACAGCATGGTAAAGAAATACCTGTAACCGGACTTTGTTTTTGGTAGAGGTCCTACCGTGTCTATCACAAGTCGTCTCAAAGGTTCCGTTATTAAGGGCACTACCTTGAGTGTAGCTTTCCATGTCTCTCCTGGTTTACCCGAGCGCTGGTAGGCATCGCATTATCTTACACAGTTTTCTACATCTTTGAAACAACCAGGCCAGTAGTATTACATAAGCAATCTTTCCTTTGATTTGTTTATGCCTATGTGGCCGGACCACCCATTTCCATGACAGAGACTCAAAAGGTCCTCCCTGTACTTACTAGGTACGACTAACTGATCTAGAATCCTGCCCTTTCTGTCTCTGTAGTGCCGATACAACAATCCTCCTCTCTCTTGTATCGTCACGTTGCGCCTAGAAATGTCTTCTTTAGCTGCGAGATGTAATTTAGCTGAGCTGTCATCATTATTTTGCTCGGCTACCAGTGACTCTCTGTCCACACGTGAGAGCAAATCAAAGTTCTTGGAGGCCGGTGATAGTAACGACCCTGTCTCGCTTGCGATTGCGTCAGCTGGCTCTTCCTGCTGGCGTGAACTTTGACACCCTAGTGATACGCTCTCATTGAGCCGGTCAGCTGGTAGGCTTTCCTCAACCGTTTTTTTGTTTTTGTCCGTCGAGCTTAGCTTGGATTTGGTTACTGGAGTTACCCTTTTTGCTATTTCCGCTGGAGCAGCTTGTGCATTTTCAGCCGAAAGCGACGCGATTTTCCGAGCTTGACCTTGCGTCAACGCCTGTACTACGCCCTCTCCCAGTTTAAGCCCTTTGTCACGGAGTAACTGATACGACCGATCCGAAAAAAATGTAAGGGTACTGCCGCGACCAAAATTTGGAAACTGCAGCTTCGGTCAAGAGCTCCCCGAATGGTCCACTGATTTTGATTTTGGCCATGGACAGACACACGCTGTGTACTTTTACAACCTGTTTAATCCATGCTACTTCTCCAGAGAAGTCATCTACCGTCACGTAAGACGGATGGACAATGTCCATTGTGGTGGCACTGTCTCTTAACACCCTGCATGATTTGCCATTAACTTGCAGGTGGTGAAGATATGGGCTTAAAAGTTCCATATTCTCGTCTTTTTCATCCACGTAGGAGAAAACTACGCTAGGCTTCCCGCAGTTTACCGCGATATGTCTGAGTTTGTTGCACTTATAGCAGCAGATCGGTTTAACAGATTCAAACTTTCTTTTCTGCTCTTTTTGTACGGTTTCCCCGTGTGATTTCTCCTCGCTCTTTTCTGAGGGCGTTTCCTGCACGTCTACAGGCTCCGGTCGTCTAGTCTGCGAACCCTTTTTGAACGGAAATGGTTTCCGCGGTCCATTTCAACCGTCCCAATTTCCATCCTCGGCGTTCAGCTTTCTACGCGTTGCCTATTCTTCGGCTAATTCAGCCGCCCTTTCCTCAGTGCTTACATTTCCTCTGTCTTGCACCCACAACTTCAAAGATTGTGGGATGCTTTTGTAAAACTGCTCTAGGCACATGCAGTCAATAATCATGTCTGTGCTCTCGTACGCTTCCGTGCTTTTCAACCACTCGACTATAGGTTGGCCTTTAGGCTATATGCAAACTCCGGATATCCTTCTTGCCTGTGCTTCTAGACCTCTGCCGAAAAGCTTCGGCTAAAAGGCGGCACTTTTTCAAAAGACAAGCCTTAACTTTTGCATAATCATTGTATCCTGTGCATTGAGTCTGGCGGTTACTTCCGCTGCCTCACACGGCAACATAGACAGCAACCGCTGTGGCCATGTACTCGGACCGAAGTTCATCTTCTCGCAAGTCCTTTCAAAATTTCCTTGGAACAAGCCTGTGTTGTTCCCGACCTCAAATGGCTTTAACAGCCTATTCATGCGGTATGATTCTGCCTCATTTGATCGTCCCAGAGCCCCTTCACTTCCTTGAGACAACTCCAAACGTTTACTTTCAAGTTCAACTTGCATTTTTCTTAACTCGCGATCTTTTTCGCGTTCCTCTCTGTCCCTTTCTTCTCTTTCCCGTTCTTCTCTTTTCTTAAAAAGCTTTGACCCAATTTCAATATCCCCCTCACTCGCCTGTACGGAAATTAGCTGCAATAATTCCGATTTTAGCATTTCCTTGCGTACCTCTAGGCACAGTTCCTCACCAACAATCAACAATTAGTCTCTCAGCAGTGTCCTTAACTCCATGTGTGGGCACTGCGGCAGCACCAGGATCATGGCCTCAAATCCATTTCTGTTATGCGTCCAGGTTTTTGCTTCGCTGTTGCTGATACCAGGACCGACAACGGAGCATGCCACACCGCTGATTCACTTCCCGGCTCCCGATGGCATCTGGGTGACTCGTCCGATCATTCTGATTCCTATTATCGAGAGACAAACCAGCGTTCCCAGCGGCACCAATTTTTCAACTTGGGAACTGCAAGCCCGATTGTCAACGACAGCAACCAGTAAGACGGCTTCCAAGTAGCTTTCGGCAGTGGGCATGGTGGCAGCGCCAGGATCATGGCCTCAAGTTCGTTTCTGTTTTTCGTCCAGGTGAGCAGACGATATGAAAAGTGTTACCGCAGTGATGATGTTTACCTGCTAGTGCTGCCGTGCCCACGGCCTGTTTTTGAAATGTTTTGTAACCTGCGGTTTTTACTGCTGCTCGGAGGAGATGTTGAATCAAATCCGGGCCCGGGGGACACGTCGCTAGAAGCCCAATTGAAAGCAATCGCAGCTGACACACAAGAAATTAAAAAGGGCAAAATAGTAACCCACCAAAAGCTATCCGCGATAGACAAAAAACTTGAGAGGATTGGTGTGCTTGAAAAAGAAGTCTCAGAGTGTGTGAAGAAAGGGACCGTACTTGAGCAATGCGTGAACACTATGACCAAGAAACTTGATGATCTTGAAAATAGGAGTTGTTGGTGCAATCTGATTGTTTATGGCTTGAGTGAACCTGAGGAAGAATCCTTTGAAACGCTTCAGGAGGCAGTCGTAGATGGAATTCTGAAAGACATTCTTGATGTTGACATTGCGGGAATAGATCGAATTCATCGACTTGGTAGACCAAAACAAGATGACGAGACTTATATTAGACCGGTCATCTTTAAGTTGCATGACTACAGAGGCAAAGCGAAAATCCTTCAAAATTGCAAGAAGCTCAAAAATACTTGATACTTTATTGGTGAAGATTTTTCACCCAACATTCGTGACATAAGGAAAAAGCTTTGGAATAAAACTAAAAAAAATCGGTACCGGAAAGAGAAGGTAATGTTAACTTACGATAAAGTTCACATAGCTGTCCGCCTTTTTACATGGGACGCAGATAGCGACGATATGGTTGAGATACAACCAAAAAACGACGAAAAATCCATCTCAGACCGCAGAACAACGCTATCTTATCAAAAGTAACCCTTCCGAACTTAAACGCGCGAAGTCTTGTCAACAAAGTGGAAAGTCTGGAAGCTTTATTGATAGCACCGAATCCGGATGTGGTCACTATATCCGAAACGTGGCTTCACTCTAACGTCTCAGATAATGACTTGTTCCGCCAGGTTATGCTATTCTGCGCAAAGATGGAGCATCGAGAGGTGGGGGTGTGGCTATTATCTTGAGGGATGATTTATCTTTCATGTCTATGCCTGATGTTCCGAACGCCGAAAGTATTTGGTGCAAACTAAACATAGAAGGACACGTCCTGCACGTAGGCGCTGTCTATAGGCCACCAAACGCTGATCCAGAGTATCTGGTTCCCTTACTCGATTACATGCACCGGCACATATCAGGTGACAAAATCATATTGGCTGGGGACTTTAATATTTCGGAATCGGACTGGAGCTCTCGAATCCCGAGATCACTTTATAATATTGTTGTGTCGGACATAATATTTGCATTTAACTTGAATCAACTTGTCCCCACACCTACTCGCATTCAAGGATCGTCCAGCTAGATACTCGATTTGGTTTTCGTTAGTGATTATCTTTCATCAACCGCAATAGACACTGAAATACTAGAAGGTTTGTCAGATCATAAGCTTGTGTTGTGCACTCTGCCCTTCCCTGTTCCTATGGCTGTCAAAAAAGATAGTTCGCCGAAGTTAGCATTTGGAATGGCAAATGACGCAGCCATTATAACATATCTTGTTCATGAATACGCCAATTTTAAAAATTATGGGGTTTTACGTGCCAAAACCACTTTCTGATTATGAGGCACGCCGTAGTGGAGGACTCAGGAAATTTCGACCACCTGGGGTTCTTTAACGTGCACATAAATCTAAGTACACGGGTGTTTTCGCATTTCGTCCCCATCGAAATGCGGCCGCCGTGGCCGGGATTCGATCCCGCGACCTCATGCTCAGCAGCCCAACACCATAGCCACTGAGCAGCCACGGCGGGTAATATACACCAATTTTCTTGAACTGTGTATGGATTAATCGTCAACCATTGATCAGGTATGGGCATGTTTTAAGGTTAATTTCAGGCATTGCATTGACAATTTCATTCCCACTGTAACAAAATGCACAAAGAAAAAGAATCCATGGATAACACACGATGCTGTTCACCTCAAGCGCAAAATCAAAAGACTGAGGAAACCAAACAAAATACGCCCGGTTGCAAACTACCTTACTCGCCTTCACTTTTTAACTAGCCTATTAAGAAGTAAAATTAAGAGTGCTAAAACTTACTTATTGTTATAGCACACTTAATGTTTTCATTAAATCAGCACCCAGCAAATTCTGGAGATACCTAAGTTCCCAACGCACAAACAGCAAGACAAAATCCACCGAAGGAATTGACGCTGACACCTTTAACACTCACTTTCAGTCAGTGTTCACACATGACAACGACTGCTCTGACCTTGTCCGCGAATTCGAATGTAAGACCACGCTGACAGGTACTCCATTAATATCCGAGGCGGGAGTGCTAACGATGTTGTTAAACATGGATGATAAGAAATGTGATGGACCAGATGGAATACCGAACAAATTTCTCAAGCGGTATGCCGAGACTATAAGTAAATACCTCTGCTTGATATATCAAAAATCAATCGATGAGTGTAGCATTCCTGCTGAGTGGAAACTAGCGAAAATAATTCCTGTGCATAAATCTGGCAATGTTTTATCTGCAGCTAATTATCGACCAATATCACTGACATGTACATGCTGCAAATTACTGGAGCACATCATTTTGAAATTTCTGACAAATTTTGTCGAAGTCAATAACATATTCCAGAAGCCAACATGGATTTCGTAGTGGCTTGTGAACCGCTACGCAACTAGTAGAAATTATGCATGATCTTGCACAAAGCCTCGACAATCAGTCGCAAATCGATGCCCTTTTCCTGGATCTGTCGAAGGCTTTTGACCGAGTCTCTCATACTAAACTCCACTTTAATATAAAGCGATATTTGGCGATGGACCACTGGTACGATGGATTTATAATTACCTCTCTGATCGTTATCAATTTGTGCAATACGACCATCATGCCTCCAAGTTAGTACCTGTTCTTTCAGGAGTACCTCAAGGTACAGTTTTAGCCCCGCTGTTGTTTCTACTTTTTATTAACGACATATCAAATAAAACTGATGTAAAAACACGACTATTCGCGGATGACTGCGTGCTATATCAAGAAATAAGACTCTAATGACCAGGAAACACTTAAGAATGCTCTAGAAAAAATTGCCCTCGAATTCGAATGTAAGACCACGCTGACAGGTACTCCATTAATATCCGAGGCGGGAGTGGTATAATAAATGGCAGGTGGTAATTAATTTCGAAAAAAACGGTCTCTATGTCAATTACAAGGAAAAAGTGTAAATTAGATTATGTATACTCTTGCAATAAGTTGAACATCAGAAGTCTGATTGAATATCGATACTTGGATGTAGTCATCACTTCTGACTTAGACATGTTCAAAGCATAGCTAGCAAAGCAATGAACAAGTTATTTTTTCTTAAAAGTGCCCTTCGTCATTCAACATCTGATACAAAACTTCTAGCTCACGTCACCTTTATCCGTCCGGTCTTAAAATACGCTAACATAGCTTGGTTCCCCCACACTAAAAACAACGTTAAAACACTCGAAATGGTTCAGACGAAAGCCGTGCGCTTTATCTTCAACTGCTATGGACGCATGCATTCAGCCTCAGATCTTTTACGCACGGCTGGCCTTCACACGTTGTCCAGCCGTGCTAAATTACACCGTCTAAAGTTTTTGTATTTAGTGCTTAATAATGAAATAAAGATGTCTCCCACAGATTTTGTTCGTATAAACACTACAAGACTAACACGTCACAAGCATGCACTCATCCTTCAAGAATATTCCTGTCCCAGTAATACTTTCCGATATTCTTTTTTTCCACAAATTGTCCGATATTGGAATCGCTTGCATCCAACGGTCACGGCCCAGCGCACCATAGACAAATTTATTACCCTCGCTGAGAGCTCTGTGCTTACATTCCTCTCAGCATAACCTTGTTCATAATATTATATAACAGTGTTCCTCTCAGTGTACTTATTGTATTCAAGTGGCATCATCAGTTGTATTTATTGTTGCCATGTGTATTGCATGTTTTGCCTTTATTTATGACTCTTATATATATATATATATATATATATATATATATATATATATATATATATATCTATATATATACATGTGTGTGTGTGTGTGTGTGTGTGTGTGTGTGTTTTCATCCATTTCAATTTCCATTGATTTATCGTTTCTTTGTTTCATTTATTAAGCACAAGTAATTTCTCCTATGTTGTCCTTGGTGTCAGTGTTTGTTGGCTTCTTATGATATGACTATATATATATATATATATATATATTAGCACTCAGCTTGTATTTGTATGTTTTGCCCCCTCCTGTAAAAATCCCAAGAAGGGATTGACAGTATTCCGAAATAAATAAATAAATGATTGCTGCTTTACTGCCTTGATCCTGCTCGCTAAAACTACCTAGGTAATCACAACCTAGTTATCAATCAACAATCCAGCTTCCCGACTGTTCTAAACAGAACAACCACAAAATGAAGCCTAGAGAGTCAAAGCAAGAACCAAGCACTCACCGCAGGCACAGCACCACGTCGCGAAATCCGTCTCACCGCTGTCAGCCAGTTGTGATGGTTGGGGTCGGGCATGAAATAGATGGTAGCTGGCCCATGGCGTACGTCGTCCAACTTATCCACGCTAAGGACATTGTTGAAAGGAGGGACTTGATCTCATCGAGAACGAGGAATATGGGATTTATTTACGGTATCTACATGAGAACGTTACACTTCATCAGTATAACATGGCTTGACGAGGAATGCACGCTGAGGAGCCGCCAACGGCTCCTTAAATACACTCTGCCCTCCCTAGATCCCTAGGTGAGGGAAAGCGACAGTTCACCGCCGACCAATTCGGAGCGTCCAAAGTCATCGTAGCCGACCTGCCTTTGAGGGGGAGGGCTTACGCACTCACTTCCGCACAGGTTGCACTGACCACCCCGAGGTGAGTGGGTTCTCGCAGGCACGGTGTCGGACCCGAGCAGGCGCATCTTTATCCCAGAGTTGACCTTGTACTCAGTGACCGCCGCGTCTGCCCATTGTCTGACGACTTTTAAGCTGCGTGAGACGACACTGCAGAATATCTCCCAGGAGCTCCCCTGCTCCAATCCAACCGTGAAGGCGTATACACTAACGATACTTGCTCCGCCGACTGCGCCTCGGCGCCGTCGCGCAATTTGACGCGGCGCATTGTTGTCTCCACAAAGCCGGTTGTCGCCGCAGTAGACATCCCGGCGCCGAACGGCTGGGGAAGCGGCGCATTATCATCCCTACAAAACGAGTCGCCGCCGCAGTAATGCTGGCGCCTATGGGCTGGGGACTGACGTCTGGTCGTGCTTTCAAGGCGAGTCACCGCAGCAAAACGGGTGGCGCCTTTCCGTTGATCGCTTCCCGGAAGATCGCCAGCTTCCGCCAATCAAACGTAACATGACGAATTCCGTCTATGGACAGCCGAACAGTACACTGCGTGATCGGACGCATAATACCGTTGGTCACTGCACGAAGAGAAGGGACGGAGTAAGGCGTGGTCACTTTTCGGAGGTGGGAACAAAAGTCAGCACGAATAATCGAAATGGCAGTGCCTGTACTAACGAGAGCTTTGATGTATACACCTTCTACAAACACTGACAACAAATTGGACGGTCGCTCCGGAGGAATTGTAGGTTATCCAGTGGATGCAGTTTCCCCTCCTAAAAGTGCATCGGGGAGTTTTCCGAGAGGGTGTTCGTAACATGATAAGCTGGTCGGAGGCAACACCGAACGATGACGTGGAGATGGCGACCTACGGCGAGGTTCAGGAGAATTCACAGGCATGTCATTAGGGTAGGAAGGAGAAGGTGAACAGTGATAAGAGGAGCGGTAAGACGTGCGCTGATAGCCCGATGCTGAATGGACGCTTGTACGTTCCTCGGGAGCGTAGCAACGTTGCTCATCCTGTTGACGCCTTCGACAAAATCGTGAGATGTGCCCTCGATAGCCACTGTAGTAGCAAATGGGCCTGGCAGGACGCAGAGCGTACTAACACTGTACAAGCACTGGCCGTGATAACGAAGCCACTGAAGGGTGGTCTCCTGGCGTAGGTGAAGGGGCGCTGATGGCTGGAGATAGAGCCGCAACGTCGGCATGCATTGGTACCTGATGTGTGCAGGGGCCGTCGGAGCACGGTAGACTCGTTGAGGACGTGATCTCTTGCTTAATGATGTAGTGCGAGCTGGTCGGTGGAGAAGAGACGGTACTTTCTGGAGCGCAGGAAGAGCACCGCCTGTGAAGCACTTCACGGACGATGCCGCGAATAAGCGTGCGCAAGTCCATGGTCGAAGGGAGACGAATGTTGGAGGTATCGCTGCATAGCCGAAGGGACTCGAGCTCCTCAAGTCACTGGCAAGTAGATATCACATCCTGGATGGTAGCGGGATTTTGCGTAGCAAGAGCATTGAAGGCAACGGTGTTTATGCCTTTAATAATGTGGCATATTCGGTCGCTCTGGGACATGGTGGCTTTCACATGCTGGCACAATGCAAGCACATCCTTAATGTATGAGGTGTACGATTCCCCAGCAAGTTGGATGCGCTCACCGAGATTGTTCTTCGCGGCCTCACCACGAGCAGCTGGGGCACCGAAAATCTGCCGAAGCTGTTGCGTGAACGTCACCCAGTCAGGAAGATCTGGCTCATGGTTCCAAAACCAGGTTTTCGCGACATCGGACTGGTAGAACAGCTAGAGTTTCATTATTTCTGTGAACAGTCCCACTTGTTGAAGTCGCTTACGATGTCGTAGGTTTGGAGCCAGGCCTCTATCTATGCCATACCCGCGTAGACCAGCGAAGACTTGGGGGTCGCGCTGGAGGCTTTAGATGGTCACGATGGAAGGCGAAGGCTGCAGAGGAGCAGCGGCCTCGGATGTGCCGAGATTCGATGAAGAGAGCATGGCCGGTGGTGTTATGCGACGACCTGAGCGGAGCTCCAGTGAGAACGTGCAAAAGGTCTTGGGGGAACGAAAAGAACCGTCCACCACTAGTACGGAACACCTTTATTCTAGCCGAGCTCGTGCTACTACCACGAGGATCAAGCTATGCTGCTGGTGATTATATATACAGACGAAAATGTACAATGGATGATGGTATGTGGAGATAATGAAGTTGAAAGTCGGGCATGTGTTGCGCTCACAATATTAATCCTTACACTTCCCATTATTGCAGATGCAAACTGGAAATCACACACAAAATCAACATTTTATCAATAAACTTTTAAAATTTCTTTCCCATTACAGATGTTTTTTTAGAAAACCACAGCAACTTTAATTGTCTTTAAACATACAGTTAAGTATTCAACATCATCAGTAAAAGAAATTTCTGATGAAACTTCTTGGTAAGACAGTTCTGTTACATATGTAGCCACACCACCACCACGGCCATTAGCGTGAATGCAACCATAGTAATTGTGCCCACAGGAGTGGGGTAGGTCATCATCTATATTTAGTCGTCATCATCATCATCATCAGCCTGGTTACGGCCACTGCAGGGCAAAGGCCTCTCCCATACTTCTCCAACAACCCCGGTCAAGTACAAATTGTGGCCATGTCGTCCCTGCAAACTTCTTAATCTGATCCGCCCACCTAACGTTCTGACGCCCCCTGCTACGTACGCTTCCCTTCCCTTGGAATCCAGTCCGTAACCCTTAATGACCATCGGTTATCTTCCCTCCTCATTACATGTCCTGCCCAGGCCCATTTCTATTTTTTAGTCACCTTTCAGTAAACAGTATAATATTGAATAAATGCTTATATTATGAAATAATTTATGTAAGGCATCTTTGTTACAGACACTCCTGGCATTAAGGTGAATGAGGGATACTTGCTTATTAAGGTAAAGTCTGTAATGTATCATTAAATAAATTATAGTTAAAATATTTTGTAGTTGTAGTACATGAAGGAAGACATAATTTCCACAAAAAAATGCACACACACCTCCGACGCCCAAAAAAAAAACAATGACAATGGCCACCCATGTTGTCATCATTGTTATTTATTTGTGGCTGTGGTTTATGTGCAATCTTTTAGTGGCAATTATGTCTCAAAGCAAGTACCAACTATGCCAGCAACAGGTTCATATGAAAAGAGCATTATGCAGGTGGGAGGTATATATTGACACATGTGCTTATTTGTCTTTATCGGGTAACATGTTTCACCGCCTAACAAACGTTATCGTACAGCGCAGAACGCGCCTGCATGTATCGGAAGCTTCTAGAATGTTATGGATGCTTCCATCCGCTGTCTGTGACCGAACCTTGTGTAATCTGATCGCATGTGTGCGCGACGCGAATAATGTAGAGCTTTGTAGAAGGCACGCGAGTCCCAGCGATTGCTCTGGAAAATTCGACGACTGATGTATAAAAGCGGACGCGCTTGACCCGCTGATCAGATTTTCGACGATCGCCAACCGTGTTCGCTGCTATCGTTGTGCTATAAGTGTAGCCTGCTTTTGTGGGCACAGGTTCGCCAAATAAAAGTTCGTTTTGTTTTTCACAGTATTGCTACTGTGTTCTTCAACGTCACCACCACGGGACATCTGGTGGAGGTGCCTGTGCGTTCATGTACCGAACGCCCCCGAAAAGCCGCGATCGAAGCCCGAAGCCCGAGGACAAAACCAGCATCGCCCAAGACCACCGTGCTAGCCGCCGACGGCAAGGACGGCCCCCAGAGCACGGACTTCTACCTGAGACGACAAAGAAGATCGTGGCCAAGACAACCCCAATGGCTGCCTCCGCGTACCCCATTATCCTGCAACAACCTCGGGACCCACCGACCTTTCATGGAGCAGCTACTGAAGACCCGGAATCGTGACTGGAGACCTATGAACGAATCGCGACTTTCAACAACTGGGACTCCGACGACAAGCTGCGGCATGTATACTTCGCATTAGAAGGCGCCGCCAGAACGTGGTTTGAGAACCGGGAGTCGACCATGACAACGTGGGACCTGTTCCGTAGCGGCTTCCTGCGCACCTTTACGACTGTCGTGCGCAAGGAAAGGGCCGAAGCTATGCTGGACGCCCGAGTGCAGCTACCTAACGAGAACGTTGCCATCTTTACGGAAGAAATGAGCCGTCTGTTCCGTCATGCCGACCCGGATATGCCCGAGGAGAAGAAAGTCCGCCTACTGATGCGTGGTGTAAAGGAGGAACTTTTCACCGGAATGGTACGAAGCCCACCCAAGACTGTCGACGAGTTTCTTCGCGAGGCCACTAGCATTGAGAAGACACTGGAAATGCGGAACCGGCAATTCAACCGCCGCACGAACTCGACCAGCTACGCCGGAGTTCAGTCACTGGCCACCGACGACCTGCACGAGACTATCCGAGCTGTCGTGCGGGAGGAGCTACGGAAGCTGTTCCCGTCATCACAGCCTCAAGTGGCTTCGATTGCCGACGCCGTCCGCGAGGAGCTCCAAAAACAACTCGGAGTAGCCCCTGAATCGC